>NC_068363.1:31625547-31645547 GCF_020536995.1 Dreissena polymorpha
TCTGAATACCCGCGCTACTATGTAACAATTGTGTCGCGTCACTGGACTTGTATCGCATGCGGCAAGGGTTGCTCCTGACCAGACAGCGCATATTTATATGCGTACTGCATGTAAACAGAATCATGAAGCCTGTCTTGCATTTATCAGCGGTTCGTGCTTTTTTTTCTAAGTTCGAAGTATATGACGCATTTAATTATAAGCTATATCGATTGGAGAAAAAGGGCATCGCTGCAATTGTCACGAAGCGCTATAGAGAAATAACTAGTTCGCTCTTCAGCATCAAAGGTAATCTTCTGAACTGGAAAATGATCTTAGATTAATTCAGCATTGTTATTTTCCCTGTAGACATAACATGAAAGGATGTCTTTTCCACAACTAACTTTCAAGTTCTCTCAGGATTTGTTATTATTGCTTGGGTTTCTAGTGAATTTAATATTTCACTATACACGCTGTGTATTGTACATATTTGCAAGTATTTGTTCCGCAAAATGTTGCCTAATAATAAAACGTTGTGTCTTATTTTCTGAAATTATTGCTTGTTAAAATCGCTCTTGTTTCAGATATCAATACATTAACTGTTCATGTAAATGTCAATTTTAAACTCGATAGAGACCTACTAGAGATTTTGTCTTGATGACTGCAACAGTTTTATCAATACTGAACAATCAGTACTTTTTTTTACATATATACCCCCGTAGGAAGTAAAGGCGATATACTGGACTCACCGTCGCCTGGTTTCCTGGTCTGTATGCCAGTCCTTCCGTTTGTCTGTCTCTAGGCAAATTATTTCAAGAAAATGACCCTTACGCTTTTAATTAATATTCAAACTTGCATAGATTTCATAAGTTATGGATGTACGATTGTATCACCTTGATGTAAAGCATTCTTTGTGGAAAGCAATGATAGATGGATAATACATGTTAACAAGCAATGATAGATGGATAATACATGTTAACAAGCAATGATAGATGGATAATACATGTTAACAAGCAATGCTAGATGGATACTACATGTTAACAAGCAATGCTAGATGGATACTACATGTTAACAAGCAATGATAGATGGATAATACATGTTAACAAGACAATGATAGATGGATACTACATGTTAACAAGACAATGATAGATGGATACTACATGTTAACAAGACAATGCATCGTATGATTCCGTTTTAACACAACGACAATAATCAGGCTTTGTAATGGAAGAAGTTCATTCATAAGTGAATTTAAACTTCTTGCATAGTTTATAAACTCAAGCATTTATATATCAACTGTGCTCAGGCGTTACTATTATACATGCAATTGTTGGCACCCATATTTGTGAAAACGTCTTCGTATATGACATTTTATTGAGAATATTGTATTACTCGTCTCTAAACGCGTTAATAATACACACGGACAAGATTTATGGCTCTTATTCTATTCTATCACATACTGTTGCGTAAATAAAGAACGTCGTTGATTTTAAATAACGGTTCTAAATATCTTTGGAACTGATCGACACTAAAACGTCAAATTGCAATTCATTAATAGCGAACACGCAATAATGTAAAATAAAATTACTACTTAAAGCAAATAGATGCTAGCTGTTTCAACGAAACAAAACTCCCCAAACTAAGCATCGCGTGACCGTTAAGCGTTTTAATACAGAAAACCGTGGTAGGCAATTCCCAAATTATGAAGGCAATCTTTATTCCATTATCAGAAAATGATATTTCCTTTCACCATAGTCGTTTGGTCTGCACGATAGCGTGGTTTACGGATCCTGCCAGCACGTAAATAATTTTTCAAGACAGTTTATTGATTTTAGCGTGACATTCCGTTGAATTGTAGGCGCTGTGTCTCTTTACACTTGAAGCTTAGAGGCGAAGCGAGGCAGACGCATCGGTTTGTTTTCTTGGAATGACAGAGCATTAACTGTATTAATTGGATGAGTGTTTGTTTAGCGTGAAGTTCGTGGATCATTATGATTATGTCATATTGACCTGTAAGCCATTAATGTAGTTTTGTACGGATGCTCTTTAAAGAATTGCATACATTATGTTCAGTTTTCAGTATATCTGTCGCTGTTGTTAGTTCTATGAATGGCTGCGTGTCTAAAAATATAATTATATTTCAAGCTTTCCTCGTGCTTTGTTTTTGCCTTTATTGTTTTGACATATGCATTATTTACTACTCTGCTGTTCTATATTTTATGAATAATTGACCGCTTGCCTGATATAAAAGTCTCCTGGATTTTAACACTGATATCTGTCCTGATGGATTATCTTAAGTTTAATTTCTTGTTACATCTAAGCAAGCTATCAAAGGTATGTCAAAGTTATAGCGGAAAGTTTGAGGCTTAACGAATCGTTTATTTTTCTGCGGTGTTCCTTTTCATAAACCATTATGTTAGTTCTGTAAATAAATATTATTGATGACCGTTAAAACAACACACTGTTTGTGCCATTTGTTTACATATACCGTAACCCAATGACATTAATCGAGTAGTGTACATTTTTCAACTGGCGGTTGAAAACATCTTTCAGTGGTACATGTGTTGATAAAAATAAAACACATACAAACGATTTATGAAGGTTTATTATTTGTTGATCATTATTAACACATTGATTTATACAGTTGAAGAATTAGTCTGATGTAAACACCTATTCTATTCGATAGCACACTGTTTTAAAATAATGCAAGGCACTTAACAAAGTGAGATACATGTATATCAACTCATAGACCGAGCATTGTTTCAAGTTGTATTGGAACAATAGTTTGGTACATAACGCTTAACTCTTTTGGATTTCAGCGAAAGATGGAATGATCTACAACACTTAACCCATTGATGTCTAGTGGACTCTCCCATCCTTCTAAATTGGATCAATTTATTTCCAAAATTAGGGATGTCTAGTACACTTATTTCTATATTTAGAAAATTTATTACTGAAAATCCTTTTAGCAAACAGCGCAGACCCAGATGAGACGCCGCATCATGCGGCGTCTCATCTGGGTCTACGCTGTTTGCAATGTCCTTTTTTCAGGACGCTAGGCATAAATGGGTTAACATAACGGAAAGGTGTTTCTGTTAAAATGCATTGTATTTTCGTTAATACCAACACATTTCGATGTATGTTAAGGTGGATGTGATATATTCTCATGATATACACTAGCCGAGTGTTTTTGTCGCGAAGATAACCGACTGATTGAGAACGCATTTAGCTATAATTACCGATGTTTTATTGGTTCACTGTGATATGATTGACGACGAACATAAATAGCGTATTGCATTAATATATCAGGCGTGTTTATACATGTGCCCAGCCTTATTTGCCAATAACTATCACATTAGCAATACAACACATGACATAAAGAAGGAACAACTTGTTTGGTTCAGGAAGGAGAAATAAGTATGAAGAAATCGTCCAACATATATTATATCTTACTAGACTTTAAATTGTCCACACATTTTTATTTTTACCCATTTATGCCTAGTGGACTCTCCCATCCTTCTAAATTGGATCAATTTATTTTCAAAATTAGGGATGTCTAGTATATTTATTTCTATATTTAGAATAGTTCTTACAGAAATTCCTTTAAGCAAACAGCGCAGACCCTTATATACGCAGCATCATGCGGTGTCTCATCTGGGTCTACGCTGTCTGCCAAGGCCTTTTTTCTAGACGCTAGGCATACATGGGTTAAACTTGCAATATCATAAAAAAGGAACCACATGATTGTTTTTCGAATATCTTTTTGATTATAATTAAGCCGTGTTCTGTGAAAAAAGGGTTAAATGAATGAGCGTAAAGTGTCGTCCCAGATTTGCCTGTGCAGTCCACATAGGCTAATCAGGGACGACACTTTCCGCTTTTATGGTATTTTTAGTTTTAAGGAAGTCTCTCCTTACCGCAAATCAAGTTAAGGCGGAAAGTGTCGTCCCTGGTTAGCCTTGCGGACCTGGGATGACACTTCACGCACATGCATTAAGTATACGGAGGAAACGGACTTGAGAGCGTTTCAAATCAGCCTTGGGCTTTCTATGCAATCGAGCTAAATAAATTAGCTAAATATTACGAACTTATTTATATTTCACTAGTTTAGTATATCACATGCGCATTCTCGTATGCTGGAACAGGTCAGCCTTAGTCCACATGGTCTCAGTTTAGCAACATTTATGGTATTTTGCATCACTTAAAGTTGAATACGCAAACCGATTAAAGACGTCATCAACATATATCCCCAGCTATTTGTGTTTCGTTATATTTACTTATGTAAATTTCTACGTTCACATTCAATGCTACTATTGATTCAACTATCAGTGCTATTGTAACTATATGTTGCAGATACTAATTAGAGTCGCGTTCTCATGTGGATTGTTTTCATTTGGTATGAAAAATACAAAAGTGTCATCACAATTATATAATGTATTAGTATGCATGTTTACACATGTGTGTGTTGATGTGTTATCGATTAAATATATAATATATTTCACATTTATTTTATGTACGGCAAAATATAAACTGTAACTAATATTTTGGACGACAGTAACATAAACTGCGATTTTTGGGTATTTAATCTAAGAATAACAACAAAAACGTTGTTATAACAACTCGCGTATTTTAGTAGATCAACTGTATTTTCGCGGATAATAGAACTGGAGAGCCTGGGACTATATTGTCTAAGTGTATAGATGTTCACGGTATTGTTTTTCCTCTTTCAAAGTTGAATTAAGCAAACCGATTGAACACATCACACACATGATTTATCTGGCGTCTTGTTTTTCGTTGTATTTACTTTGTTTGATTGCTTCGGTCAATGCATGCCTTGACTACACGGTTAGCACCATTTACATTCTTTGTTCATGCCAATTATTGAAATATTTAAACGAATCAATAGTAATTCGGAATATATGAATTTAAATCTACAGAAACATAATCAGAGGATAAAGTCTTCTTAATACTCGCTAGTCATTTATTTAGGTAAAGTAACTACCTGCGGCCTACATGCAACGCGACATTCACTGTCGATCAACTTCTCTGTATAAATGAAAATCGCTTTGAAGATACGGTCCAAGCAGAAAAAATAATTCCAACATGAAAATTGAAAGCTCTGTTATTACATTCCACAAACCACTGAGCATTTAATGTTATTTTTATAGGCCACATTATCAGTCATTTTTCACGAAAACAATAATCTAACTTCTATTAAGACAAATGTTGCCGTATATTTCTGAATACCCGCGCTACTATGTAACAATTGTGTCGCGTCACTGGACTTGTATCGCATGCGGCAAGGGTTGCTCCTGACCAGACAGCGCATATTTATATGCGTACTGCATGTAAACAGAATCATGAAGCCTGTCTTGCATTTATCAGCGGTTCGTGCTTTTTTTTCTAAGTTCGAAGTATATGACGCATTTAATTATAAGCTATATCGATTGGAGAAAAAGGGCATCGCTGCAATTGTCACGAAGCGCTATAGAGAAATAACTAGTTCGCTCTTCAGCATCAAAGGTAATCTTCTGAACTGGAAAATGATCTTAGATTAATTCAGCATTGTTATTTTCCCTGTAGACATAACATGAAAGGATGTCTTTTCCACAAATTACTTTCAAGTTCTCTCAGGATTTGTTATTATTGCTTGGGTTTCTAGTGAATTTAATATTTCACTATACACGCTGTGTATTGTACATATTTGCAAGTATTTGTTCCGCAAAATGTTGCCTAATAATAAAACGTTGTGTCTTATTTTCTGAAATTATTGCTTGTTAAAATCGCTCTTGTTTCAGATATCAATACATTAACTGTTCATGTAAATGTCAATTTTAAACTCGATAGAGACCTACTAGAGATTTTGTCTTGATGACTGCAACAGTTTTATCAATACTGAACAATCAGTACTTTTTTTTACATATATACCCCCGTAGGAAGTAAAGGCGATATACTGGACTCACCGTCGCCTGGTTTCCTGGTCTGTATGCCAGTCCTTCCGTTTGTCTGTCTCTAGGCAAATTATTTCAAGAAAATGACCCTTACGCTTTTAATTAATATTCAAACTTGCATAGATTTCATAAGTTATGGATGTACGATTGTATCACCTTGATGTAAAGCATTCTTTGTGGAAAGCAATGATAGATGGATAATACATGTTAACAAGCAATGATAGATGGATAATACATGTTAACAAGCAATGATAGATGGATAATACATGTTAACAAGCAATGCTAGATGGATACTACATGTTAACAAGCAATGCTAGATGGATACTACATGTTAACAAGCAATGATAGATGGATAATACATGTTAACAAGACAATGATAGATGGATACTACATGTTAACAAGACAATGATAGATGGATACTACATGTTAACAAGACAATGCATCGTATGATTCCGTTTTAACACAACGACAATAATCAGGCTTTGTAATGGAAGAAGTTCATTCATAAGTGAATTTAAACTTCTTGCATAGTTTATAAACTCAAGCATTTATATATCAACTGTGCTCAGGCGTTACTATTATACATGCAATTGTTGGCACCCATATTTGTGAAAACGTCTTCGTATATGACATTTTATTGAGAATATTGTATTACTCGTCTCTAAACGCGTTAATAATACACACGGACAAGATTTATGGCTCTTATTCTATTCTATCACATACTGTTGCGTAAATAAAGAACGTCGTTGATTTTAAATAACGGTTCTAAATATCTTTGGAACTGATCGACACTAAAACGTCAAATTGCAATTCATTAATAGCGAACACGCAATAATGTAAAATAAAATTACTACTTAAAGCAAATAGATGCTAGCTGTTTCAACGAAACAAAACTCCCCAAACTAAGCATCGCGTGACCGTTAAGCGTTTTAATACAGAAAACCGTGGTAGGCAATTCCCAAATTATGAAGGCAATCTTTATTCCATTATCAGAAAATGATATTTCCTTTCACCATAGTCGTTTGGTCTGCACGATAGCGTGGTTTACGGATCCTGCCAGCACGTAAATAATTTTTCAAGACAGTTTATTGATTTTAGCGTGACATTCCGTTGAATTGTAGGCGCTGTGTCTCTTTACACTTGAAGCTTAGAGGCGAAGCGAGGCAGACGCATCGGTTTGTTTTCTTGGAATGACAGAGCATTAACTGTATTAATTGGATGAGTGTTTGTTTAGCGTGAAGTTCGTGGATCATTATGATTATGTCATATTGACCTGTAAGCCATTAATGTAGTTTTGTACGGATGCGCTTTAAAGAATTGCATACATTATGTTCAGTTTTCAGTATATCTGTCGCTGTTGTTAGTTCTATGAATGGCTGCGTGTCTAAAAATATAATTATATTTCAAGCTTTCCTCGTGCTTTGTTTTTGCCTTTATTGTTTTGACATATGCATTATTTACTACTCTGCTGTTCTATATTTTATGAATAATTGACCGCTTGCCTGATATAAAAGTCTCCTGGATTTTAACACTGATATCTGTCCTGATGGATTATCTTAAGTTTAATTTCTTGTTACATCTAAGCAAGCTATCAAAGGTATGTCAAAGTTATAGCGGAAAGTTTGAGGCTTAACGAATCGTTTATTTTTCTGCGGTGTTCCTTTTCATAAACCATTATGTTAGTTCTGTAAATAAATATTATTGATGACCGTTAAAACAACACACTGTTTGTGCCATTTGTTTACATATACCGTAACCCAATGACATTAATCGAGTAGTGTACATTTTTCAACTGGCGGTTGAAAACATCTTTCAGTGGTACATGTGTTGATAAAAATAAAACACATACAAACGATTTATGAAGGTTTATTATTTGTTGATCATTATTAACACATTGATTTATACAGTTGAAGAATTAGTCTGATGTAAACACCTATTCTATTCGATAGCACACTGTTTTAAAATAATGCAAGGCACTTAACAAAGTGAGATACATGTATATCAACTCATAGACCGAGCATTGTTTCAAGTTGTATTGGAACAATAGTTTGGTACATAACGCTTAACTCTTTTGGATTTCAGCGAAAGATGGAATGATCTACAACACTTAACCCATTGATGTCTAGTGGACTCTCCCATCCTTCTAAATTGGATCAATTTATTTCCAAAATTAGGGATGTCTAGTATACTTATTTCTATATTTAGAAAATTTATTACTGAAAATCCTTTTAGCAAACAGCGCAGACCCAGATGAGACGCCGCATCATGCGGCGTCTCATCTGGGTCTACGCTGTTTGCAATGTCCTTTTTTCAGGACGCTTGGCATAAATGGGTTAACATAACGGAAAGGTGTTTCTGTTAAAATGCATTGTATTTTCGTTAATACCAACACATTTCGATGTATGTTAAGGTGGATGTGATATATTCTCATGATATACACTAGCCGAGTGTTTTTGTCGCGAAGATAACCGACTGATTGAGAACGCATTTAGCTATAATTACCGATGTTTTATTGGTTCACTGTGATATGATTGACGACGAACATAAATAGCGTATTGCATTAATATATCAGGCGTGTTTATACATGTGCCCAGCCTTATTTGCCAATAACTATCACATTAGCAATACAACACATGACATAAAGAAGGAACAACTTGTTTGGTTCAGGAAGGAGAAATAAGTATGAAGAAATCGTCCAACATATATTATATCTTACTAGACTTTAAATTGTCCACACATTTTTATTTTTACCCATTTATGCCTAGTGGACTCTCCCATCCTTCTAAATTGGATCAATTTATTTTCAAAATTAGGGATGTCTAGTATATTTATTTCTATATTTAGAATAGTTCTTACAGAAATTCCTTTAAGCAAACAGCGCAGACCCTTATATACGCAGCATCATGCGGTGTCTCATCTGGGTCTACGCTGTCTGCCAAGGCCTTTTTTCTAGACGCTAGGCATACATGGGTTAAACTTGCAATATCATAAAAAAGGAACCACATGATTGTTTTTCGAATATCTTTTTGATTATAATTAAGCCGTGTTCTGTGAAAAAAGGGTTAAATGAATGAGCGTAAAGTGTCGTCCCAGATTTGCCTGTGCAGTCCACATAGGCTAATCAGGGACGACACTTTCCGCTTTTATGGTATTTTTAGTTTTAAGGAAGTCTCTCCTTACCGCAAATCAAGTTAAGGCGGAAAGTGTCGTCCCTGATTAGCCTTGCGGACCTGGGATGACACTTCACGCACATGCATTAAGTATACGGAGGAAACGGACTTGAGAGCGTTTCAAATCAGCCTTGGGCTTTCTATGCAATCGAGCTAAATAAATTAGCTAAATATTACGAACTTATTTATATTTCACTAGTTTAGTATATCACATGCGCATTCTCGTATGCTGGAACAGGTCAGCCTTAGTCCACATGGTCTCAGTTTAGCAACATTTATGGTATTTTGCATCACTTAAAGTTGAATACGCAAACCGATTAAAGACGTCATCAACATATATCCCCAGCTATTTGTGTTTCGTTATATTTACTTATGTAAATTTCTACGTTCACATTCAATGCTACTATTGATTCAACTATCAGTGCTATTGTAACTATATGTTGCAGATACTAATTAGAGTCGCGTTCTCAGAAAACTGGCATAATGCATGTGCGTAAAGTTTCGTCCCATATTAGCCTGTGCAGTCCACACAGGCTAATCAGGGACGACACTTTCCGCTTTTATGGTATTTTTAATTCCAAGGAAGTACTTCCTTACCGAAAATCAAGTTAAGGCGGAAAGTGTCGTCCCTGATTAGCTTGTGCGCACTGCACAGGCTAATCTGGGACGACACATAACGCACAAACATTATGCCCAGTTTTCTGAGAACGCGACACATTATTATTTGTATATTCGAACGAATCAATAGGCATTTAGCATAAAAACTCGAAACTACAGGCGCATAGTCAGGAAATGAATTGGTATTAATCCATGTATGCCAAGTGGACTCTCCCATTCTTCTAAATTGGATCAATTAATTTCCAAAATTAGGGAAGTCTAGTATATTTATTTCTATATTTAAAATATTTCTCACAGAAATTCCTTTAAGAAAACAGCGAAGATCCTGATGAGACGCCGCACAATGCGGCGTCTCATCTGGGTCTACGCTGTTTGCCGAAGCCTTTTTCTAGACGCTAGGCATAAACGGGTTAATAACCGCTAGCATTTTATTTAAGGCAAGTAGCAACCTGCCTGTAGAATGCAACAAGCCATTTAATGCCTAATATTTGTATACTCAACAATTACGATGCAGCGATGGTTTGAGCAAATCATTTTGGTTAAACATAATATGGCAAGTCTTTAAGTTCCTCAAACATCTGAGCATTAAGTGTCCTGTTTATGAACACACAGTGTAAAGCTATGTTGTTATTTAGCAAAACAACTTTCTTGATGAACACAATAATATTAGTTTCATAAAAGAACGTATTGCTTTATTTATCTGGGGAAATGCTAGTGTTACTATAAAACAATATAGAAGTGCGAAAATGCGTGTTATATCTTATGCAGCAATGTTAACCCATTTATGCCTTGCGTCCTGAAAAAAGGACATTGCAAACAGCGTAGACCCAGATGAGACGCCGCACGATGCAGCGTCTCATCTGGGTCTGCGCTGTTTGCTTAAAGGATTTTCAGTAATAAATATTCTAAATATAGAAATAAGTATACTTGACATCCCTAATTTTGGAAATAAATTGATCCAACTTAGAAGGATGGGAGAGTCCACTGGGCATAAATGGGTTAAAAAAACAACTTTGCTCCTTACCGTATTGTGCGAATACGCGGCTGCGTATGATACTCGATAACTATTGTGTAGTTGTGCAAGCAATTGTGTTAATTTGTTATTGCATAATTAACAGACTCAGTAAGTTGTATCAAGTTACCGAAAAATATGCTGTGTTGTTATACCTATGAACCTGTCGGAAAAGTATGTGTATATTTAAGATTTGGGACGATGTACTGTTGAACAAGTCTGACGAAACTTTCTGCCTGCCTGTCAGAATCACGAAATTGCAGTTCGTGTCTTTCTATGTTGCTATCCTAGCGGTTCTTTCTTATTTCGAGTGTATGACACATTTCATTAAAAGCTTTATTGATTTTGGAAAAAGATGCATCGCTTCATTTGTCGAGAAGCGCTATAGCGAAATAACTAGTTTGCCCTTCAGCGTCAAAGGTGATCGTCAGAACTGTAAAATGATCTTATATTAATTCAGCTTTGTTATTTTTCCTATCGACATAACTTGAAATGATGTGTTTTCAAGACCTTTGTTCCGGAGTGTTTCTCAGAATATGTTGGTAACGCTTGGGGTTCTGGTGAATTTATTATCTATTAATATACGAACTATATTTAACATTTTTGCAAATATTTGTTACGCGTAGTATTTCCTAATCATTAAATCTAATTGACATATTTTCTGACAATCTCGTTTTTGTCATCACTCTTGTTATATGTACTATTACTACTTCTGTTTATGCCAAAACAATTTTAAACTTGATCGAGATTTATAAGCGATAATAGACCACATATGCCAATACTATAATTTGGTCATCATTACATTCCACAGTAAAATAATTAATGTAAAATCAATACATTGTCTTTCATGTATACCTCCATACAAAGTGAAGACATTATACTGGAACTAAGCATTGATGCTTGTCCGTTTGTTTGTTCCCTCATCTGTGTGTCCTAAGCCATATTATTTTCGGAGACGTTCTCTTACTCTTTTTCTTACGCTTTGCAAAGTACATTATTCAAACTCGCATGGATTGTACATTATGGTATGACGTTGTGCATGTAAGATTTGTATCAGCATACGTTAAACATTTCACGTTTTATGTCACTCTTTGTAAATTGAGACATTTGAAGATTGTTCGTTAACATTTTTATTTGTACTTAACAGTTTATTAGCAAACATACATCTCTCATACTAATATGTTCAGATGGTATTTTGGGTAGGAAATAGTGTCTATTGGACCTCTAATTACTGTCGTTAAATCATGACCATGAGGTAAAAATGTGCAACACCCATGGAACAACTAGTTAATACAGACTTATTGAACAAAATAACTCCTAAAGATTACTATTTGGAAAGATTACAACGTATTGTGTTTCTTTACAGTTCTGTTAAAGTATACTCCATTCATAACATGTCTTATTTGAATTGAAATATCTGAAAGCGGCGTCGGCGAAGTTTTGGTTTGAGATGGGGATACAATCTGCACTACTGCGCATGCTTTAGAAAAGGAGACAGTTTCAAGATGTATCATTTTGATGAGGCTACACAACACACATCAGTGTACAAACGTAATGTAATCATCATGTTTGGAACGTAACCCATATCGGTTGATCAATGCCCATTTCTTCAGACTGTAAGTGAGTAGTTTATGCGACGTATTTGGATTATTTCCAATGTTTAATTTCTACATTGGGTCCGTTTATTCGTGTAATTGTAATTGTACTAAGAGCATTATAACGCCCATACATTTTCTGGATGATGAATTAAATTTTTTGTTTAGCCAACGATAGTAAACAGTTATTACTTACAACAATAAATGCCAATACATCCTGTTTAGGTTGGCTTCTTATTGACAAGAAACAAATAGTTAAGCTTATTCATCAGCGAGTAATGCCTTTATTTTATTTCATTTTTAGAAAAGAATGATTGAGAGCTAGTTTGTAATGGAATGTTTGACAAAGTCCAAATATGCATCCATATTTCTATTCACCATTGGTTATAGTAGTCTAAATGCAATTATGTGCAATCACATATTTCTCAATTCGTCTTTAATTTTGAAATGTAAACTTAAAAAAACTAAACGCGAGAGGACGCTATTTGTTCCAAAGAAACAAACATCTCCAAAACTTAGCTTTCCGTGGCCATTAACCTTTTAAGTACAGCTTACCATACCATGCAATTCCCAAAGTAATTAGGGCATTCACTAAACCATTAATGATATTTCCTTTCAACCTAGACGTTTGGTCTGCACGATAGCGTAGATTACGGTTCTTGCCAGTTCCTAAATAATATTCATAACCGAATATTGATTTTAGCGTTAAATTCCACTGAATGCAAGAAGCTGTTACGCTTTTCACTTGAAGCACAGCAACGAGTTGAGGCTGCCCCATTGTTTTGTGTTGATTGAATAACAGAGCAGTTACTTTATTATTTGGATAAAAGTTAGTTCAGCGTATAGTTCTTGGACCATTATGCCTATGCTGCATTGGTAGGTAAGCTATGCATGTAGTGTTTTACAGATGAGATGCAGAGATGCATAATATGATTCGGTGTGAGTATATCTGTCACTAGTTAAATGACAACTTGTCTAAAAACAGTTTGTCATAATATAAAAATCTGTCCTCGGTTCATTATCCCTATTTGTTTACATATTATATTATTGCATAAACTATATCTATAATGACCTCTGGCTTGGAGGGCTTGAACGGAAGAAATCGTGATTCAACAAGGCGATTCACGTGCCGTAAAAGCCTGTTATGTGTTTTTCATATCCATAAACTGGTCCACGCTCAGTTACTTCCCTTAGTGGATTCGATGTAGTCAAATGAACTTTGTTAATAATTAATTCAGCCTTCGACGACTTTCCAATCATACATGGGAAACTGAATAAGCACCAGTTCCCTAATGCATGCCGGGATAAAGGCAATTAATATTTCAATCCACTTTTCAAAGTATACCATCTGCAGTCTCTTGAAAATAGATTTATTTTATTGGCAACGTCAATAAAGTTAAGATTATTTACTCAACACTTTCACAAGACAATGCTGTAAATGTAAGTGTTTATTTACCTGCAACGTTCCTGCTGTATGCTTGAAATACTTCAGTGACAATATGTTGGCAGTACTAATATTTAGAAAATTTAGTTGAAACGAAATACGAAGACTTGTACGAAAGAAACATTTATGAAAACAATGACTTATTCTGACGATATATTTATCCGTCACGACCAGTGAATTCCAAAATAATTCCTCATTCCTTATTTTGCGCGGCTGCATTTCAAATTTTCATTAACCCACTGTTTGATTATATTTAAATCTAAAACTGCCTATCCGAAGGTAAAGCTTCGTCATTTCCGATGATGACCGAGTGAGGCATATGTAAAACACAACCTTGAACCATATGACGTCATATGAAATAATCGAATTATTTTGTCGATGTAAAATAAACAAGTATTGTTTTCAATGTTATTTTAATTTATTTTGGTATGTGTGATGTGTTTATGCAATAATAGCGAAAATACACATTTTCTCGGACGTGTTGATCACTCGGGCAGGAACGGATTTTTCGAGCGCCCGTAGATAAGTAACCCTGGTTTTATCTGGTTAGTTTGTTGTGGAAGACGTTAGTATATAACGTATTGATACACTTTAAATATACCACATACCTGGTATACAAAAGCCACGCTATATTTGCCAATATTTATAAAGGTAGTAATGAAATAAATTACATGAACGGAAAGAACAAAAATACACAATTTTCGATAAACCCTTTGTTTAAATAAAGATTAAATAAATGGAAAGAAGTCTTCATTTACCTCATTGGCTTTTTCCATTTCGCATTAAACCATTTTTATTTCGAAACAATCGATCTTTAAATAACAACGATATTCGGCGTTGTTAAAATGAAATTCTTTGAACTCGAAATAATTGAGATTCCATTTTATCATTACATTTCTTAGACGCAGCCTTCTATTTCGCGTGTGTCTGAGCACAGTTTGCTTGCCAAAGGGTTCCTTCTAACTGAAGTTCATTACAAAATAAAGACATAAGAAGCCTAATCGATGTTCTGAAACGTGAAGCGTTATTGCAAATTCCCTGTTTAACCCATTTATGCCAAGTGAACTCTCCCATCCCTCTAAATTTGATCAATTTATTTCCAAAATTAGGGATGTCAAGCATATTTATTTCTATATTTAGAATATTTCTTACAGATATTCCTTTGTGTAACGCCGTTTGCATTTAATCATAGTGAACCTGAAGATATAGTGAAGATCTGTTTTACAGCTTTCCGTTACAATGAAGCAGTCGATAATTAACCCTTAAAGCGCTGGAGCTGAATTTTAAAGGCCTTTGCAAACAGTTTGGATCCAGATGAGACGCCACAGAACGTGGCGTCTCATCAGGATCCAAACTGTTTGCTATTCTGATAGTATTCTTTGAAAAAAATCGAAGAAAATGCTAATTTTAGAAATTCAGCAGACGACATTTTAGCAGACGACAAATTTCCCAGCATGCAAAGGGTTAATTATCCGATCATATTGTCATGCTTTCCGAGGAACAAGAGGAATAGGATTGAGAACAGAAACACTACTTGGTTATGACTTATAAGCTATGCATAAGGGTGTCAAACACCTTGGAAGATTTATATTATAATTCACTCAACCAATGTGTGTAACTGAAAACATGGCATTCTGACCATGTCAATTTTGTTGGAAATTCCATTTAATACGGAAAAGAGCACATACAATTTAATGTGATACTTCTTAGTATAGTATTTGTAGCAGAACATGTTCGGTAATACAGGCACTTAGGTTATGTAATTAGGCATTTTACTGTTTGATGTACGGCTTTTTCTAAAAATACATTAGGATGATCTGGATGTGCAGTATATAGAGCTAGGTTCAATCCCCAATAATAAATATTGATCGTTGCGGTGACCCCAAGTATTAAAGCATATGTTGATGTTAAGTTACGCATTTCATACATTGTCTAATATTGTATAATCCATTGATATTTAATAGAAGACTTGCATTACACATATGATTCTTCTGATAATATTTCCTTTAATTCATTGGCCTGTGCATTTGGTGGTACAAATCTACTTAAGATTCTTAAGCCTGTATACTTGGTGGTACAAATCTTTTTAGGTTTCTTAAGCCTGTATACTTGGTGGTACAAATCTACTATAAGTTTCTTAAGCCTGTGTACTTGGCAGTACAAATCTCCTGAAGTTTCTTAAGCCTGTATTCTTGGTTGTACAAATCAACTTAAGTTTCTTAAGCCTATATACTTGGTTGTACAAATCTACTATGAGTTTCTTAAGCCTGTATACTTGGTAGTACAACTCTACTGAAGTTTCTTAAGCCAATATACTTAGTACAAATCTTCTGAAGTTTCTTAAGCCAATATACTTAGTACAAATCTACTGAAGTTTCTTTAGCCAATATACTTAGTACAAATCTACTGAAGTTTCTTAAGCCAATATACTTAGTACAAATCTACTGAAGTTTCTTAAGCCAATATACTTAGTACAAATCTACTGAAGTTTCTTAAGCCAATATACTTAGTACAAATCTACTGAAGTTTCTTAAGCCAATATTCTTAGTACAAATCTACTGAAGTTTCTTAAGCCAATATACTTAGTACAAATCTACTGAAGTTTCTTAAGCCAATATACTTAGTACAAATCTACTGAAGTTTCTTAAGCCAATATACTTAGTACAAATCTACTGAAGTTTCTTAAGCCAATATACTTAGTACAAATCTACTGAAGTTTCTTAAGCCAATATACTTAGTACAAATCTACTGAAGTTTCTTAAGCCAATATACTTAGTACAAATCTACTGAAGTTTCTTAAGCCAATATTCTTAGTACAAATCTACTGAAGTTTCTTAAGCCAATATACTTAGTACAAATCTACTGAAGTTTCTTAAGCCAATATACTTAGTACAAATCTACTGAAGTTTCTTAAGCCAATATACTTAGTACAAATCTACTGAAGTTTCTTAAGCCAATATACTTAGTACAAATCTACTGAAGTTTCTTAAGCCAATATACTTAGTACAAATCTACTGAGGCTTATAAGCATATCATGCAGCTACATAGCATCTTTCTTTTTCTAAATTACTGATTATTAAATTCAGAAATTATCAGTTGATCATATGTATATCAACTATTCGATAAATTTCAAAATGTAAAACTACTTCAATATATATATATGTTATGAGAATATGTAAACGTTTCTTTATCTATAGAAATAAGCCTATTTTTTGAATATTCGTATTCAACGTGCTTTTTTCAACGTTATTTTAAGTAAATTCGCTCTCAGAAAAAAGTGCGAAAATACATAGAATCCTTTTTTATGGAAATGTACATTTCTAGAACAACTTTTACCACTTGATCCTTACTATCGATAAGTGCCGATCGCCCCGTGTTTCAATTATTGCATTTGTGAATTGGGCCACTTTGTTGAAGTACTTGTTAACGTATTGAGCTCTGTTTCAGAGAAGAATTATGTTCATACAATGACAGGAGGCTAAATAAATAAAAACTTATGACGAAAATTGTACTTATTGACACTGCAAACGTGTACATAATATTTACAAATAGTTTTAAACTGATTGATAGCCATTTGGTAACAACGAAAGAAAAATATAAATGTAATATTCATTATGATTTGAGTTGAAATAGATGTATGATACGTGAAATGTTACAACCATGATTTGGCACATATTCGTGTATTTGTTATATTATACTCGTTTAAAGTAAATAAGTACCGATGATGTTAATTAAATACTTTCAATACTTTTACCCTTTACACGTAAATATTTGATATTTTGTATTGGTTGTTGAAATGAATCAACATCAATTGTATAAGTCCGTATAACGTATTAACGTTAAACATATTTTATAGGATCAACATCAGATGTCGTCATTTGTACCACGTACCGCACACACATTTTATAATTGCATGAACGTTACAGCTAATATTTTCGAGCGTAATCCGAACGTAACCTAATTACACGTTCGTTATAACATGCATCATATTAACCCTTTGCATGCTGGCATATTTGTTGTCTGCTAAAATGTCGTCTGCAGAATTTCTAAACTTAGCATTTTCTTCTATTTTTTTCAAAGAATACTATCAGAATAGCAAACAGTTTGGATCCTGATGTGACACCACGTTCTGTGGCGTCTCATCTGGATCCACACTGTTTGCAAAGGCCTTTAAAATTTGGTTCCCGCACTGAAAGGGTTAAAACAACACATTGCAGATCTTCAAAAACGCGATTAATGTATATGCCCTAATGCAAGAATACACTGAACATAAATTTATTTATAATCTCGGAATTCGTTTTCGCTCGAGGAAAACTTATTTAAAACGTATATTTCATAATATCATTAAATAATATGTGCACACCTGTTCTTTCGCAAATTTCGTGGTTTTGTGCATATTTAATAATATAATATGTATAACTGGTATTTAATAAAAAATGTAAGTTTATATGATTGTTAACAATACCATGATATATCTGTACTCGTACATAGCTAGGAATCATCTTTTTCTGGTCCAATATGGTATATAAGCTGTGCAATGTGTACACAACATTCTTAAACAAACTAAATTGTTTTACACGTTCTCAATATGTTTGAAGATGTGTTTAAATATGGCTATTACTTGGTTAATTAATTGAAAGCAAATGTTCAAGAATTAAGAAAACCCAGTAATGTTAGTTGTACAACTTAAGAAAAAAAAGACATCGCTTGGTTCAAATACTTCCGCATCGCGTGACCGTACAGCGTGACCGTACAGCGTTACCGTACAGCGTGACCGTACAGCGTGACCGTACAGCGTGACCGTACAGCGTGACCGTACAGCGTGACAGCGTGACCGTACAGCGTGACCGTACAGCGTGACCGTACAGCCTTAAATTCAATGTTGGCGGGAAATTTCTAATTATTGCGATTGTATTATATTATCAGACAATGATATTTCTTGTCAGTATTATTGGTTGGTCTGCGATGTGTGCGGATCGTAACAATTCCTCAATATTAGCCCATTACATTGTATTGATAATGACGTAGTTTTCCGTTGAATGCAAGACGCTCGCTCACTTTTCATTTTAAGATCAACGACGTGTGGAGCCGGTCGTATTGGTTTGTTTTGATGGGATAACAGACATTGGATTTTTTTCATTGGATAAGTGTTTGTTTAGCGTATAGTCTGTGAACCTGAATTTGAAGACCATATCGATTCGGTTTCATTGAGTAAATCTTCCCGGTAAGACATATTATTTTGTTTTGTACGGACAGTGTGAGCGTTCCAAAGACATGTTTTGTTTTCAGCATATTTTTAAACATTTTAATACAACGAATTGTATATAATATATAAACAGTGTGCAATTTCATCTCGTGGTTTCTTGTTTGTATATATGTTTGATATACATTATTAACTTTTTTACTTTGGTTTCATATTGTTGCAAAATGAAGTGGATTGTTCATTTTTATATAAAAATTCATATTCAAAGTATAATTTATTCTTTTATTATTATTTACCATATTCCTTTACTATATATCATATTTATCAGTACCTTTAAGAATCGTCATAACTTTATGCGTAACTGTTTTCGAAAGTCACTAGACACTAATAGCTGTTTGTGAATTTAATTTCTTCGATTTATACCACTCAAACAATACTTCAAGAGTACATGTATATATGTCAACCCATCGATAAATGTATATATTTTATGTCGTCTTGGCATGTGTAAATAACGATTCACATATGTTTTTAAGTGTTATAAATACACACTCATTTATGGAATGTGTTTTAAGAGCGCACTGTTTTGAAATCACACACTTCGCTATACAAATTCGAATATGCTTCATTGTACATACATTCCTTTTCTCTAAACCTGTGCGCCTGCCAATAGTAAACTATGTTTAAAGAACGCCAAATTCCTTCTTAACTCATAACATACTTAAGTGATCATGCAATTAACAATACTACTCCGTGTTTGTGTTTACATTATTCGCGTAAAAGCTAAGCGCATTGATTGATATTTTCCGGGACTAATGCTAATATTTATATCATGCCCTATTAAATGTAATATACAAGCTTATGTCTTATATCGTGATGCTGAAACATTGACCAAGATAGAGCAAGAATTGCATATTTTATTTTCCAGCATATTTAACTACAATCAGCAACCCATATGGGTCTTTTAAAACCAATTAAAATCGTATGTGTTTCATATCAATGCGTTATTCCTATATCAAGATTATTCTGTCATA
>NC_068363.1:31650547-31662182 GCF_020536995.1 Dreissena polymorpha
CTTAAGTGCATTGGGGCCATACAACGCGCATTATGTAAACAATGAATCATGAGAATGATTCTTTTTCATTGACTTGATTCTGATGATGATGATATTGATGATGATTAGAAAGATGAATAGAATATTTTTTTGAATGAAAATGTTGTCTTATAGCTGATTTTAGAAAGGAAGAAATAAAATTATTTTAAGTCTTTACATTGTTTAGTACATGTACACATATTTACCATTTTGTTTATACAAAAATTGAACAGTTGGCCATGCACTCATCAACTCCAGACTCCCTATGACCCAACCCTCTCTTAAGAGGCCACCCCGCCTAAGCAGCCAATTTGGCTGTTTCCCTTGACTGGCTGCTTAAGAGGGGTTGGACTGTATTTCCTTACAGTAATTCGATTTAACATTCTTTCTTGCCTTATGTCTATGAAGACTTTTTGATCAATAATTCATCGCATTGCATGTTTATGAAGAAAAAAACTTCGATGCGGAGAGAAATGTTAATAGATTCACGACTTTGTGCAACACCATTTGCATGTGATCATAGTGAAAGTGAAGATAAAATGGGGATCTGTTTACAGCTTCCCGTTACAGTTGAACAGTGGATAATTAAGTATCGATTGATGGTATTATGTTTGCTTAGAGACGAAATGGTTATGGATGCAGAAAGAAACACTAATTAGTCATTACCGATCAAATATTCGTAAGGCTGCATCGAACGTTTGCAGATTTAATTTTCAAATTTGGTAAAACATTTATTGGAATTGACAATATTACATTCTGACATTGTCAGTTTTTTTGGAAAATTCCATTTTATCATTCTGATCGTATCACATGAAAGTTAATAGTATATTAATCAGTAAAATATTTATTAATATAATGTAAAATGTGTTTACTCATGGGCTTAAAGCCTAATGTATGTTGAATAAACTCTCTATGTTTACTATGTAAAGAAAGGTTTGAACACTTAGCATTGATGGTTTTAGTGCTCCACGATTTAATCATATGTTGCTGCGTACTTTCTCTTTGCCCTATATTTTATAACCGACGCATTAGTCTCCGTATTTAATAGTACGCATTAACTCAAAATGCATTCACATATGTATGTGGTAATATAAATCTGCTGAAGCTTTACGCTGGTTTACCGGTGATCATGAATCATACAGAGCTCCTATATTTCTAGTTGAGAACGTATATTATGTTTTAACTAATCATCAAAACATTTAAAGTAATAATCTAATTTTAAAGTAACAATGTAATACAATGATCTTTAAATTCAGACGTTAATAACGTTTTTTTGGAAATATTTAATATTAAATATTCAATTTATTTCATTGTCGAAAACAACTTACATAGTAGTATCGTTTGTATATGAGTAGATCAGTATATGTTGAATACAATTGTAATGTTAGAATAGCATTTTAATGATACTTGCATTTTTACAAATTATATCGATTTGTAAGCATGCTATAAAAAGTCGTACCAATCTGCAATGCTATTCTCTTGGATGGATATATACATCTCCATTAACCACTATTACCTCTTGGTCCTTGCATAACAATCAGTGGCAATCGTTAAGTATTCAAATTATTGCATTTGTGAATTGAACATCTTTGACCGTGTACTTGTTATCGGTACGGTATTGAGCACTCTGTCCGATTACCTAGCTAATTGTAATAATGCGCCCTCGATATGTTTATAATGACAAGGAAATTGTGTAATAATGTTTTTTCATCACATTTATAAACATCGAATTGAACTTATTGATACTGAAAGGTTTTTAAAATGTGGTCAAAAGATTAAATAATGATTGATAGATAATATCGTTTTCAAAAAAATGAGTGCAACAATTATTATGATTGATATCAAAGAGACTAATTATGCGTGCTGTTATAATACGATGTTATGGAAGATATTCGTTTCAAAGTGTATATGTACACAAAAGGTACATATATTTGTTTTATATATTGATAATAAAATTAATGTTCCCATAAATTGTTAATCAGAATTTGATATTGTATTAGTTTTACTCTTAAAATACATCCATACTAAAATGATTAGCCCGTACGTAAATAACATATTATGATATAACTATTTAGAACATCCGATGACGTCATTCGTACCACGAAAACGTTGAAAGTGCTATCATATTATTGCGTCCAAAATAGTTCATGTTAAACGGGCCTAGTTTTTCTTAAGACATGTGAGTATACTTAATGAGTATTCTTTTTGAAAATTTCAATATAATGTTGTTGAGTATATTAAAAAACATATTATCACATGTCATACCCTGTTTCCCATGTAATATAACCATTACGATTTTTTTTATCGTTTACATGTGTAATATACTTTTTTAGCGTTTTCATTGGCTTATTTTCGTTCGATTGACCAATCGCATTTTTTCATTTATTGAATTGATCTTGCAACGTCAAATGACGTCACGAAATGTAGACAACATTCGGAATTCATCATTTGTTTGCGAAATTATTTATTCAATTTGCTCATTTTAAAGCATGTGATACAAAAGATCTTAAGGGGTGTTGCTGCAGTTTTGATGATTTTTTTCAATCTAATAACTTTTGCTCAAATTTTTTATTCAAGTACTACATACAAATACTAAATGAAAAATGCAATAAAAACATAGGGTCACCGGCTTTGTTTGGATTTTATTCACCATTATATAATATGTACTTTTTCATTAAAACTGAAAAATCTCTAATTGCATTATAATGATTAATAACCTATGAAATTGGAAACATGTAGAGATTATATAAGCTAATATATATCATATACCATTTAAGTAAACCACAAACAACCCAAAAAATGGAGAACACAAGTTAAATTTTAAGAAATTTAATTTTTATAATTTTTATGTCACCCAAAAAACGTCATTTTTTTACTATTTTTACCATAAAAATGGAATTAAAAAAAGTTCTATCTAATAACTTTTTGCGAAACTGCTCATGTATTGTTATCATGAAACAAAAATAAAAAAAGGTGGTCACCGCACTTTTAACAGAGATTTTATGGTTTAACCATCCCTACCGTCTTGAATAAAATTTCACAAAATACAGCAATTAGGCCAAACCCAAGTACCAGTACATACATTGCTAGAAATATGCATAAACATAAGACTTTTTTTTACAATCTTAACTGGGATTACAACAGCCTACCAAAAAACAAAACACTAATACAATATTTAATCACAAACATAATACCATACAGTATCAAATTCGACCTTAAACATTAGTATCTTACATATACTTGTTCACAGATTTCGGAATGTTTTGAAGTTTGTGATTAAATGCTTTAAATTGATAAATGTAAACAACAGGACTAAAGAGCTCCAGTATAAAACAAGAATGGAATTAAAGAAAGTAAAAAAAGTAATAAAAAAAGTTGACCCCACCTGGGATCGAACCACTGACAATTATATTATGAACAAACTTGGTCATTTCTAATGATTGTGATAACAAAAATATTGAGTTGTGATAATAGCATCATCGGTGTTTCTATAAATATATCCTCGGATAAATAAACTGCCGCAACACCCCTTAAACTCGTCCAGGAAATTTGTTAGTAAGCTCGCCAAAGGCTCCCTTACTAACAACATTCCTCAACTCGTTTAATAAAATATATGATATGTCAACTCGTGCCAGATCCTATATGTATGTAAACAACTACATAATACAAATGTAAGTTAAACAGGGTTGTGTATACCAACGTAATATGTTTTTACTCGTTTCACAGATGGCATGCTCACTTTCATTAGCTTATTAGGCGGCCAAAATTTAGTAGATGTATAAACTGTCAAGTGTACACAACGCTCTTAAAAACCCTACTTTATTTTAAACAATATATTCGAAAACACGTACGTGTATTATTTCAAATACACTATTTATTGAAATATTGCGAATTTAATGCACATGTTCAATACATTTTAACATGCATTACAACTAACAGAAAAGACACAGTACTTGTTTGGATGACCGCCTAAATCGCGTGACAATAGATCGTTAGATTCAATTTATATTGGCAGAAAATCCCCGATGTAAATTAATTAATTAATTAATAATTCTATTATCAGAACATGATATTTTTGGTCACCATTGTTCAGTGATCTGCATGGCAGCGATGCGTACGGATCGTGCCAATTCCTAAATATTGGTTCATTACAAACTATTGTTTTTTGCCTTGTATACCGTTGCATGCAAGTCGCTCGCTCGGTGTTCGCTTAGCGACATATGGAGCCAATCGTAGTAGTGTGCGTTTCTGGAATAGTATAACATTGACTGTATTCATTGGGTAAGTGTTTTCAGCGTACAATTCGTGGACAGGCATTCGAGGACCATAACGATTCTGTTAAATTAAATAAATATTTATGATAAGTTTTATATGTTCTTTTGATGACAGCAGCAATATGCGTCGCGAAGATGTGATACATGCATTATTAACTTCTCGTCTATAATTGTTTACAGTTTAATGTAGCGCATTGGTCCTTTGTTTTACATTTACATGTGTGTTTTGTTTCATGTGTAATGTATCATGTATTTAATTATTTTAATTTATAGTATATTACTATCTATTTTTATTGCACAGTTCATAAAATCATTATCAGTATATCTTGCATAACAGTTTTTGATATTCACTAGAAAAGAAAAACAACTGTTTGTGCATTATTGTCTGTCTAATACATCAATGAGTATAACAACTGTATCTTCTCTGTGGAATTCAATTGCATTAATACAAACAGGATAACGCGCGATGGGAAAATTGTTTGACAAATGCGTAGTTATATTTATTTGCTAAAATTAAATATTGTTAGTGTACAACTGTTTCAAAAACGACATGCATTAAAGTGCTTATTTAATTGAAAATATGTAAACATTGTTCACATAATATCAAATATTTGGCTATCACGGGTAAGGTACATACCACTATAACAATATTAAAAATGTGGACGTGGGTGTAGCAATACCATCGACAATATATTTTCTGCATAGTTAGTATTTTTATAACAGGATTCACATGTTTATTCAAGTGTTAGACATACAAACTCTTTTACAGGTAATGTTTGGAGGGCCGGTTGTTTTTGAATTACACCAGGCAATTTACAAGTTCACAGATGTTTAACTGTACATGCGTTTCTTCGCTTCAAACGTACATGTATACCAGTCGTTAATTATGTTAATAGACCGCTTCATGCCTTCATAAATCATAACATACTCAAGTGACCGTAAAATCTACGCTTTTAAGTCGTGTTTGTTTTCACATTTTATTTTCGTTTATGCTTCAGGCATTGCTTTATATTGTCAGGGCTAAAATGCTATGTTATAACGATTGTTATTAATTATAATGTACTAGTCAATGCCTTCTTCATGCTGATTATTTGAACAAGAACGTTCATACATGCTGGGATTCTCGTGTCAATACATTGTACACCATTAAAATTTAGCGTAATTATAAACTTAAAAAAATAACAGGCAGTATGATATCACAGCATAATCACCGCTTACTATTAAATTTAATGAGAGCAAACAACATGTTTGGAACAAACTACGAATCGTTTTGTGTCTATATCATGATACAACCACTGATCATAACATGATCCCGATAGATGCTGTGCGTGATTATTTCATCTAAATGCCCTCCATTATAAAAACAAGCATACATCATTTGCACAAATTTCTATAAAAAAACAACACAAAAAACGCTGGCATACCTTTAACATTTAGGCATCAAACATGTTTTATTTCCGTATACAAATTACAACAATTTACATACCATGCGGATCTTTAAAAGACAATAACATTTAAAGTATTTTCCACATCGTTAATGACTTATTCCTATATCAAGACGTTTCTTTCATGATAAGACCAAACAATCACATTGTATTTTTTTCGGCTATATAATTTAACTAATCTATATGACTTGAAATTCGTTTGGTAATTGTATTATCCGGCTATTTTATTTCAGTATATATTGTACTGATTGAAAACGTTCATCATGTTGTATGTAGTTGTATATTATACGACGATATGATATGATATCCATATACTGTTGCAAAAACTCATTAAGTAACTGCACATTATATTAAGAAAATATCGCTATGAAGAAGATCTCTCGTTTTAAATCAGGAACACAGCTGATTATACAATTGTATCTTATCTTGAAAAAACTTGACCCGTTTCCTCAGTTAACTTATTTAATCAGATCTCAAGTCTGAGCTTCAGTAAGTTCAGTTGATTTTTATTGCAAACAAAAAAGTATTTTCATGCGACCACCTGCACCACTATTAACGGAATATTGATGGATAAAGTATCAAGTCATATAACTTTTTAAAGCAGCCATCTAGAGGTCAAACGTGTTTGTTGTGAATTCAATTCACTTTTAAAAATCGTATCTATAATGCACAAAATAATGTTAATGAAACGTATGCTGTTTTATTTTTAGTTGTTAAGTTTAATTGCTTTGCTAAATACTGTTTCTGCTAGAATATTAAGTTATAATTAGTCAGTATTTTCTGAAAACAAAACTGTATGAGTATTTAAAAGCGATGATGTACTATAAATTAACTCACCGCTGAATGCATACATTTCAATTTTATCTTTAAAACATACAAACAGGAGGCCGCGTTTTGTGTGTTGCTTTCATCAGCTTCACGAGTTTGCATTCCCTATTTTGGAGTCTGAGATAATTTAATTAAAATCTCGATCGATAGGCAAAGCTGACATTCTGTCTTTTCCCTGAATTTATGAAGCATATTAACCATTTTATCCCTCGGCTTCTATGATGAAGGTCTGATGTATATGATCTTAGTTACATTCAGTATTGTCATTTACGCTGTCGACACAACATGAAATGATTTCTTTTCAATATATGACTCGCGAGTTTCTCTAAATAATTGTAAGAAACGCTCATAAAGTATGTCCACATTAATTTATATAACGAAGGACATTTTAATGTTTGGTAATCGAACCCGTTTTGTTGTTTTTGTTGCACGAAATCACAGATACAAACTTCTAAATTACTACCAATAGTGTACTTATAAGCAACGATCTGAGAAAATGGGGCTTAATGCATATTCTTAAAGTGTCGTCCCATACTAGACAGCGCAGTCCGCACAAGCTATCCAGAGACGACACTTTCCGCTTTCATTTGAAGGAAGAATATTCTAAACGAGAACCGAATCTAGGAGAAAAGTGTCGCCCCTGACTATCCTGACCGGACTGTACAGGTTAATATGTGCCTCGTTTTCTAGTGACTAGGAATTCATATTAAGTCGTATTCTTTTACCACTTATACAGCTTTAACAAGTACTAATACATGCACTGCTATACAGACGTATTAATCTGTTACAAGTTCAATTTAGTACCTAACAAACGCACATATCCCTGCTGTAATCGCTACTGTTTATACTACGTATAGTTTTTAATC
Source organism: Dreissena polymorpha (assembly GCF_020536995.1). Lineage (NCBI taxonomy): Eukaryota > Metazoa > Mollusca > Bivalvia > Myida > Dreissenidae > Dreissena > Dreissena polymorpha. Next base: position 31,657,979 of record NC_068363.1, read on the forward strand.
TAATTAATCTTAAACTAAATAAGAAGGAATAGTGCCATGTACATGTATCACTAGCTTCTTTGGCAAATATTCAAATATTAGTTCACAATTATATAGTTACAATGATAAATACTGTATTAACTTGCGCCTACTTTGATGTATGTGCATTATTAATCAATACCGACATTTCTAACGGATGATTCATTAACTGATTAGATATAACGGCATAGATATAAATGCACACTTTTGCAGATTCGTGTTTTAGTATAACGAATTTCAATATCACATAAATAACGATTCGTTATGCATCGCAGCTCACTGACATGTTTACCTGTAAATGAAAGAAGTTATAAAAGAATACACAGTATGTACATTTATTAAAAATTTCTTCAAAAACACGAACAAAAACTGACACTCGTAATTTTCTCAATAAAAAAATTGAAGTCGTCAATGTTTTCATAAAGCGATACAAAATGTGCGTCTTTCTGGTTTTCGGTATTGATTTATTAATTAATTTGATAATTACATTAATGATATTATATTTTAAATAAGGGTATTGGCCTATGCGTTGATGAATATCAATAACATTGGACTTTATATAACATATTTTGCTTTAAATATATGTGTAAATGAAGCTATACTAGGTAATCTGAAAAGCTCCCCGTTAATTTTTATCCTAAGCAACTAATAAGCCGAGGTTGATTCTTTGATTACGTAATACATGGCTTCATTAATTACTTATTTAATTAAATGGCTAAACACTGAAACGGGTCCTTGTAATGACGAATCAATATACTGGGGAATTTGTATTGACACCTTTTCAGTTTAAACTGCTCTCTTCTTTGTTGCGCTTATCTTTAAACATCACCAGTTTAATGTTTATAACTTACTAATAAGTCAATTGTGTGCTATTTTTTATTAAATTATTATATGTACAACCAAAGGTAAAATTTAATTTTATTTAAATATAGGTTTCTTTGCATATTTTAGTCAATGCTTGAACGTGGTGATGAAATTGTGCATGCATGTTAACCTAAATAAATATAATGATATGATAAGCTTTTACGATAAGATGTTTTCAAAGAACCGATACAGCTGTTTAAGAACCACACAGGATAAATGATTTATCATAGATTTTCTTCGCAATTTTGGTTTAAGAACATAATTGGTCGTAAGCTCAGTTGAACTAATTACATACCATCAATCCATGCTAAAACGGGAACTTAAAGTAATTAGTTGATAAATCGAGTTTGACTTACTTAGTGCAAGTTTGGAGAATCAGTATTCATTGACTCTTTTATAGAAAACAGGTTAACATTCATGTTCAAACGTTCACTGAATAAAATATGATATCATGTTAGAGAAGAAATACATATGCATCAATGGCTCTTATATTATAACAAATTTAGTAAGACATTAGCCACGTGGTTATAACAAATTTATGTATTTAAGATACATACTGTATTTTGAGATATTTTATTAAATATGAAAACATGTTTTTCTTACATTTTTATCCGTAAATAAAACTTCATAAATATTTAAAACATACTGATCGATTTTGATGCCATCATGTACTTGTGGTTTCAGACATTGAGGACCGATTGGCAAAATATATAAAACAACATTTTATGAAGTTGTGTGTTTAGAGGAATTCGTCGATAGCTAAAGTTTAAAAAAAAACAACGTTGGTAATGTTTTACATTTGAACTATGGCATTAGTATCTTACTGGCGATATAAACAAGTTTTAGAAAAATGAATCAACACCTTTTATCGCAAGAAAATCTTATGGAAGCCTCTTTCTTTTTGATGATTGTCACATTATTGTGTTTATTTTTAATTTTAAGATCCTTAATTGACGTTTATTGATAATCTATTTTATATTAAACCCATACCGATACAATAAAATTATTTTGTATTAAATATTGGTAGTATTTCACAAGTTTTATAACAAATACTCACATAAGTTGAAAACTTCATGTACAGTTGTGTAATTATTTTAAATGTGTTTAAAAGCATATACTTATATGCTATCGTCTTGTATAAGAAGTTAAATCCAATCCTGGATGTTTTGATTCAAAACAAATAAAACAGATCTTTTTTGAAACGCTATGCATCCGTTTGTGTCGAAGCATTACCGCCTGGACCACTTGATAAATGGTCATTCATCGCCGAACATCAAATACCAATTAGTGGCAAATATTCAGCCTTTTTTTATTCTATTTGTGCATTGAACCACTTGTTCGAGTCGAGAAACGTTTTGAGCCGTCTTAAAGAGCGGAATAATTCGCCCGCATTGTTTGGAAGCTATGTAGAATCATGTATAAGCTCAATGATATTATGTTTACAATCACATCACTCGGAATTGGAATAGTTCTTTTTTGACACAGAACTTAGGAATTCAAGCGTATTAACAAAGGGTAAAACGCTTGGTAAATTTGTCATTTGTAAACGCCGGCCAGACCCCAGCGATCTTTTGTGTTATAAAGATCGCACGTGCCAGGGATTTAGTGATTAGCGTGTAACATCGTATTGATGTCCTCTACACATTATTTTTCTCAGTGAGCTTATATAGTTATACATATATGCATTATAATATATATAGACCGCGCGTGAATTATATTGACGAGTAACGGCACCGCTCGGATAACAACATTTAATTGCTCTGTGCGGTAATGCTTGTATTGCATATAAATGTTGAGACTGGCAATTATTTAAACCTTAAAATACTCTGTTAGAATCGAGATGTTATAATCATTTTAAAAATAAATAAAAAACATAAAACATTTTATTGTTTTCTGAGAAACAACACAATAAATAGGGCCATCAATAAATACGTTATAGCATTATGTTGTAATGTTTTCAAGACATATTGACACACAGGTCCTTTGCGTATTAATACTTAATGTATTATGGACATTCTTTTATTATATTATATATCTATATATATATATATATATATATATATATTATATACACGGAGAAAGTTACATTAACACATTATTCCAATTGTAAAAGCTCAAAATCATTGTTACTGTATTATCATAAATATGTATGCATATGTTTAAAAAAACAACTTTTGGCGCAAATAGTGTTACCCTGTGTATTTTATGTTGAATCATTTATCAAAAACAGTTCACTTCCTTGCGTGATTGCTCGCTGGCATGCGTGATCATTAATGATACTGTAAAGTGCTGCTATAATTAAAAACAGATGTAGTGAAGTAGAATAGGAGATAAACATATCATCATGCGTTTAATTTTAAGCATTCATGTGAATCAAATAATGATTTATAGATACACATGCAGGACATACATAATATATGCATTAATTTGCATTTGGTACGTATTCTTGTTCTCTATTCTTTTCGGCATAGTTAAGCACAATTGTAATTCTGCATATATTATTACATGTCCATTTTATTACGACATATTTATTTTGATGCTCGATTAATTAATAGTCAATCATAACTGCTTGTAGATAGTTATTTTTGAAGTCTGAAATTAGTATTGGACCATGCGAATAACTAAACTTAATTTCTACTTAGATCCATATTATTTAGGAATGAGTTATCATAAGTGAACACTTTTGCTCATGGTTATATATATTCGTATTATAATTAACACGATAAAAACATGGTAAACACTTATTTCGATACAAGTTTTCTATTTTAAAAAGTGGTGTTCATGCTAAAATGGTTGAACCGAAATGTGGATTTGTTGTTGTTTATTTGAAACATTTACGCTATTTATTTAAGCGGTCCTTAATAAGTTAGTGTTTACCTGTCGTAGATTACTTTAACAGTTGACGTTTTTATAGGGATGCATTTTAAATGTATTCAAGTGCATGAAATAAGTTGCGCATGCGTACAAATAAGTTTAACAATTTACATGTACCGTAGTTTAGAATTATATAATTGCATGTATCGATTACATAACAGCCCACAAATGACTGTTATCAGTTTGTTAATGATTTATGTTTAACCTAATGATTCGTGTACGGGTGTTTTTTTTGTATTCCCACTATACTTCACTTTTAGAACCTCAGATGTTTATATTCCCTTTTGCTTTCAGATCAATACCAATAACAGAACAAACAGAACGAAACATAAGTTTATTACGACTTGTACATAGTACATCGTCAGTCTAACCTTGTAATTATAAATACATCAACAGGTCATGTGAATCGGAAGTGATCATACAGTTATAAGTATATACATTCAATCTA